>NC_134573.1:124991852-125026852 GCF_050947875.1 Dermacentor variabilis | reverse complement strand
CGAAAAAAATGGTACAGCTAAAGGTAGAAACACAAGGGAAAGTAAATAAAGAAAGGGGAAACGATTCATGTAAATGCAATGCACCACGAACATTAAATGTACGAGAATGAAAAGAAAGCCACTGAGACATTAGAAATAATAATAATAATAATAATAATAATAATAATAATAATAATAATAATAATAATAATAATAATAATAATAATAATAATAATAATAATAATAATAATAATAACGCCACCTAAACATGCAGAACAACATGAACAGGCCGGGCCTCAGTTGGTTTCTAGGACCGTGCCTATGAACATGATACATACAAGGTGTTTCGCGTAACTTGAGCCAAACTTTAAGCATACGCTAATTCCACGTAGCTGAACCGAACCAAAGTAATGTCAGGGGGAGATACTCATATTATTTTTTGCATTCCACCTAATTAGGTAATTCGTCTTAATGAATCAACTTCTCAAATATTCTAATCAGATGAGATGTGTCAATGAGAAAATTGTAGAGCAACATGAAAAACTCCCCATAGTGCTTTCTGTTGCTGAATACGTGCCACATAAAGGTGTTTTTCCGAGCGTGCAAGAAGTCCTCGAATACACGCAAAATTGCCGCGCGACTGGCCACTCGAGGCACTTTGTCCACATACGTGGCACGTGCATATATTTATGGTGTGTCTCAAATTAGGCTAAACACCCTGTATGGTCAATGAAATACAGACATCTATACAGACATGGAGGACAAAGAAAAAAATTAATTGACACGAAATGGAATAGAAGAACAAAAGAAATTGAAGCAGTAACTATTACGATGCCACAGTGTTCTGGAAGTTAATTTCTCCATAGCTTATTCAACATTTCAGCGTGCTTTCCGAAGTCGCGCAAAAGATTTCATCCGGTAACTTCTTAAAAATGCATGGTACATATGCACAGCCTTTTAGCCACACCGTACCTTGTGTATGAACGACGAAGCACATAGCGGACGTGTTGTCGATATTCCCTGGTGGCGGTATTTTTTTTTAATGCGGAATTTTAATAATGTTTGACAACAACTGTTTCGATGAGTAAGGATAGAAAATTCGGTTCACCAAATTCACGGAAGATATTTGCAGCTGTTACTATTGGGGAATTGCAGACAACATTTTAAAGAATATTTTCTGTAATCCTGTTTACGCTGCACCTCCAACGACACGAACAGAAGCTGAAGATGGTAATGCCGTATCTCAACACACTGTAGCCCAATGCAAGTACAATATCTGTTTTTTTTACATACAGTTACTAGTGAAAGAATATTCCAAGACATTTATCATAATCCACGTATGAAATAGGCGAACATTTAATCAAAAGAATGAACTAAATCAATCATGGGAGTTTATTAAAGTGCCCAGGAACAACCTGGAGGGTGTTGGTGCTGGCGCATTGGACAAAACAAAGCACAGGAAAAACAGCACACGCCCATACACACATACCCACATACACACGCGCGCACACATAAAAAGATAATTTCGTGAACATAGATTTTAACAGAGCCTAAAATGTGTACACCAAGAGAATTCAAAGCAAAAGTGTAGAAACAGAAAAGAATTACAGAATGACGGAACACACAATAGGTGAGAGTTTTAAGTTATTGAAGTTCCTGTGCAACTGCTTTCAGGAATATATTAAAATTAGGTATGAAGATATCCAGGCACTCTGAATGGGCGTTACATGTCGCCTGCACTCTAGATTGAGAGTCACAGAAATTGGAGGCCTCAAAGGCGCGCTGTTTCCTTGTGTTTCTTTTTTTTGTGTGTGTGTGGAATGTAAAAGCGCACCCTAGAAAGCAAGTGTGAGCAGCAGATTTTTCCGTTTATTAATTTATGGAGCAAACGCACACCCGATTTGTCGCGTCTATAGAGGTGAGGGTATGTAACGTGAGTATCTGTGTCAGCTCTGTGGAGATGGAAGGCTATTGACAGAGAGAGAGAGAGAGAAAATGATAAAAGAAAGGTAGGGAGGCTAACCAGGACTGAGCCCGGTTGGCTACCCTACACTGGGGAAAGGGAAAGGGGGACGGAAAGATTAAAAGAAGAGAAAGTCCACTGGAGATATCAGTCGGTCACTCAGTCCGTATCACAGACGCTGACTCAATCCGGTCGCTTTCAAATATCGCAGCAGCGCTTTTGTGGCCTTTTGTAGCTGCGATATGCGAGGCCATGGTCCCAAGATCTTGTTCAAGGTGAACGGCCTTCCATCTAGTTGATTGAGAGCTGTGCAGAGGTCTTGCCTTTCATTTTCAAAAGATGGGCAGTAGCACAGTAGGTGTTCTATGGTTTCCTCGACACCGCAGGCATTGCACTCGGCGCTATCAGCCATTCCAATCAGAAATGCATAAGCATTGGTGAATGCGACGCCCAAACGTAAGCGGCACAGCACTGTTTCCTAATTTCGCGGAAGACCTGGTAACAGCTGCTGTTGCATATAGGGATCGAGGGAATGCAAGCGATGTTGGGTGAATTCAGGTGTGTGCCACTTCTCCAATGTCAAAGAGTGCGCTAGCTTGCCTAAGTGTTGGGCTGCGTCGGTCCGCGATGTTTAAATATAGACGTGAACTTCTTTTGCACATTTTCGAGAAGTTCACAATTTTACCTACAAGTGCCACCCCAAACGACGGAGGCGTACTCAAGAACTGGAAGGCACACGCTCTTATATAGAGTTACAAATCGCCCGGGTTGTTTGAAGTCTTTCGTCACCCGACATACTGTCCCGAGAGATCGAAGTGCACGCTGCCTCGTCTTTTGAGCGTGTGGCGAGAAACTCATAGAGCTATTGAAGTACACTCCAAGGTCCTTTGTTCCCTGAGCTCTTGGCAGGAGAACGCCTTTAACGCTATAGGGAAATTATATCGTGTTAGTCTGCCGTGTGAAGCTTACAATTTTCGTTTCTGATGAGTTTACGACCAGCTTGTTTCCCGCGCACCATGACGCAAAATTCGCAATGTCCTTCTGAGGAGCGGCGTAATCGGCACGATTTTTTACCGCGTTGAAAAAGTTTCGCTTTATCAGCACACAACAAAACTGAAAAGTTTTGAATCACTGCCGAAACGTCGTTAATAACCAGCGAGAAAAGAAGAGGGCCCAGGACAGATCTCTGGGGAACTCCACTCGTAACCGCATAAAGTTCTGACGACTGACCATTGTTAATTTCGTGACCTTCAACGGCGTTTGCTTGGAGATCGAACCAGGTTGACCTTCGGAGAAGGTTCGGCAGGGAAGACGAGGTCATGTAAAAACAAATAACAGAAGTTTAGTACACCGTTACCGCTGAGCGGTGCGCTCCAAGGCAATAAAAAACTGAAGTACTATAGCGCCAAACAGACGACACAAGAAGAAGAGACACGGACGAGCGCTCGTCCGTGTCTCTTCTTCTTGTGTCGTCTGTTTGGCGCTATAGTACTTCAGTAATATGCACCAACTAGCCCAACAAAAAGTTCTGTTGCAATAAAAAACATACAGAAACGTTCAGAAACCTGCGCGCAAGGGCAGGGTAGTGGCTCCACTTGGCGGCTCGCTGGCCTTCTTATACCCTCCACCATCTGGGCAACCTCGTTCTCTCTTGCTCCTTTGTAGAGGGCCTTGTCAGGGCACGTCAGGTCAGCCCACACAGAGGAACACGGAGGTAAGCCACTCCTTGGCGTAGAGGGGGTGAACGTAGGACAGGGGAGAGCAGGATTTGCACATTCCGCGCATAATCCCGTCGCACACACACCTGACGGACAAGTATTTTCATGTTGATGAGCGTCACCATTAGGCACGTTGTGTCTCAGGTGTTTGGCATCCGTTCCATTCATTTCCGTACAAAGCGAACCGTAACACCATTTACGCTGACGTAGCAATACCGGTCGCGTAGTTAGCTTCTTATTAGCGCTGTGAAAGAGTGGTGCAGATCAAGTCGTGTCAACTTTTGAAGGAGTATTTTGTGGCATACAACATTAAACGCTTTACTGAGGCCCCAAAAAAATAACATCCAGCTGTTCTTTTTTTATACACTGGTTGAGAGGTATGCATCATGAAGCTAACGAGGTTGGTAGATGTGGAGCGTCTCGATATGAAACCATGCTGCTGAAGAATGATAGCATATTCAATAGAAGATGAAATTATTGGTGTAGGGTTGACTCGAATAATTTAGACGCTGCGCACAGGAGAGAAATAGGCCCGTAGTAACTCGCAGGATTTTTTACCCCTGACTTAAAGACGGCAAAAAACGACCCACGCTGTTTTCCAAGTCTTTGGGAATGTGTTCGTTATATAAATACAAGTAAGCACCGGACCAAGCAAAACTCCGTACGTCTTGATCAAACCACGCGGAATGTCATCAGGATCACTTGAAATAGACGGTTTTAAGCGTTTGATGTTCTTAAATATAAGTTCCTCTGAGA
Organism: Dermacentor variabilis; assembly: GCF_050947875.1. Lineage (NCBI taxonomy): Eukaryota > Metazoa > Arthropoda > Arachnida > Ixodida > Ixodidae > Dermacentor > Dermacentor variabilis. The sequence goes on along the minus strand of NC_134573.1, from coordinate 125,022,436 downwards.
CCGATAGACTTGAGTCCATTTAATAATAATAATAATAATAATAATAATAATAATAATAATAATAATAATAATAATAATAATAATAATAATAATAATAATAATAATAATAATAATAATAATAATAATAATAATAATAATAATAAAGAGCATGGCATATAATACTGTGAGCTATCCTTCGCCCTGCGTCGCACTTTAGCGAGTACCGCCAAGAATTTTTGTTACGCGGAGTTACACAACATCCCTTCATTCATTTCGTACATAGCTCCTAAAACCATTCAGTAGGCATTGACATGTCAGCAACATCCAAGTACAATTAATCTTCAGAGCGCTCCGCCTAATAAGTAACGTATTGCTCCGGTTTCCCAGAGTTTTCCTTGGATATATATGTTCACTCAAGCTTTTAAAAACCCTGAGAAGTCTTATAGTAAACCGGTGATTCTCATAGTAAGCAAAGGTAAGACACAGGGCCAGCCTTAAAGCATGCTCCGCACCGCTATATAACCGTCGGCCACGTACATCGGTTAATTATTTGTTCCACCTCACAATTGAAGTAAGCAATTCTGAAAGCAACCTCCAGCGCTTACGGATAATGACTGGCTCTTCACAAAATATAATTCTGCAACGTTTACGCTTATGGCAAGCGTTTTAAAGCCGAGAACACAGTTATAGGCTATGCTGGACCTTGCGTTCTGTCGGCACCTCAACTAAAGCAATCAATCCCTTTCCACTTTCACAATAAAACAAGACTTTGAACAGTTTCTTCACTGCTCCACTTTTTGTCTTCCTGTACCGATCATCTAAAAGCTGTCACGCTAATCCACGTGTTGTGGTCGTTGTCGGGAGGGGGTGTGGCTAGGCTTTTTTTTTTTCGGTGATCTTTGGCTATAATCTTTGTTACTGTTCTTGGCTTTCCACGCATGCATGGCAGAGATTTGTGGAATGTATTCGCAATAGGCTTCAGTTGTAAGTCCAGCGTTGCATTGTGCGCTTCTGTTTCTTGTGCTATCCGTAATTCATGATTGGTTATGGACTGTTGCGCGACTTCCTTTATTGGTTTAGAGCTCTCTGTGTATCATTTGGCATAGGCACATTCATGCAGCGGACTTCCGTGCGTGCTTTCGTCCGTTTTCTTTCCGTTCTAAGCCACTTCTTTTTTATTATTATTAGCTGTATTTTATTATGATTAGAATATCAGACTTGTACCCACATATCCTGGATTCTTGCAGCTCATAAGGGACAACAAAAGAACACGATGCCCCCGGATACTGTACCTACAACAAGATTATTTCAGATGATACAGCAAAAATGCGTACTATGCCGCTGCAACATCCTATAAATAATGTTTGTTTGTTTTTTCACCTAGGACATTGGCGAAACGAGCTCAGACCTATTACTTAGTCGCTAATTAACGAAATCTCACATTTCTAAACACGCCGTGCCTTCTGCCACGCACACATAGCACCGTTTCAGCGACACAAAAAGATTGAACTCCTATATGTCTCTCCACTATGTTGAGAACGCCAGGGGTTTTCTTCTCCGTCCGTGAATAGAACTTGAAATGTATGTAACTGAAGCGATGAATGAATATAACTACAAACGAGACTTTATTAGTGAGCAGTTCATCTTCAGAAAGAAAAAGAAAGAAGAAATTAATGCGCAGCGGCGAGCATACACCGCTAGCGTGCACACACCGCTCATACTTCGCAACACAAAGCCGTCGGATATTGCATTGTGCCATGTATACAAAAGCCCCCAAAGTGTAGCTTCATTTAAAACGACGCCATCACACGCAGAAACGCGCCCTCTAATGAGATTTGAAAGCCCGGCACCCAAGGGTAACAACGTCGACCACACGCGCCGGGAGCCTCGCATAGCCAGCGGGAGATTCGCTACACAAGAAACACACAAGAAGAATGGCAGCAGAAACCTTCCCAGCGGGTAACACCACGATGATGTTGAACTAGAGCTATATAGACTGCCGAGTCCCCGTCAAGCCAAGTTGAGAAAGTATGCGTTGAGCGCTCGCGGCGGAGGCTTGACAAATATTAATTCTGTGTACAGAGGGGCCCCGTTGACTGTGGGCAGGCGTTATACCAAACTCTGCAGAAGACACGCAGAAATAAAGTTCCTCGGGCTTCGGTCGTGCGTGCAAGGTGTGCTTTCCATTCACTGTTCCGGAGTTGCGTCAGCCAGGAGCGGAACAATGCGTAGGTAAACAGACCGCTGGCGCCGTTCGGTTTCGGAGAGGTCGGGAGACCGCTACACTGTTCTCAGTAAAACCGTACAGCGTTCTCGAAGCTATGCGCTTTTCCGAAAAAGTAGCGCGAGCTTCGGCAGTGCTTCGTATGCGTTCAATGCACGCTTTGTTACGAGCCGAACTCACGCATTGGTACAGCCTCTAGGATTTTGCGCGAGCGTTGACCGCAAGGAACGTCGGCGTCTTATAACGCCCAGAAACGGTGAGATCAGCAATAGCGCACGCAAGTGCGCAAATCGCTCTCCAGTGCGAACGTCGTCTATGACGCGGTTCGCTTCAGTAATGCACACGTCCTGGCTTTGTTATCTGTGAGACCCCATCGTTCACAGACAATATCTCGTGTTTCTTCTTCAATGTTTCTTCAATTTTGTGTTTCTTCAATACTGTGTTTCTTCAATATTTCAATTGTTTCAATATTTCTTCAATTTTGTGTTTCTTCAATATTTCTTCAAGTGTTTCTTCAATATCTCGTGTTTCTTCAACTATGAGGCTTTTCTTTCGAGGAACCCGAATGGGTTTCCTTTGTAGCGGTTGCTACGAACGGGTGGATGTCTGATTTTCCCTTTATTCAATATCTCGTGTTTGCTGATAAATTCCCTTTATATTTATTCCTTTCATCATAATTTCATGACGTACGCGCGGGTTCAGCAATACGAAAGAAAAATTAAAAGCGCATCGCAGACGACACATCTTAGTCGTGCCCGCGTTCTCTTTCGTGATGATAGTACCTTGCTGGTGAAGCAGCGCACAAACACGGACACAGTGGAGACAAGTAGGAATAGACGACACTCGCTGCTTGTCTCCACTGTGTCCGTGTTTGTGCGCTGCTTCACCAGCAAGGTACTATGATCACTCACCAACTAGCCCAACTTTCCACGTTACTGATCTTTCGTGATGGTTTCATCCTGGCAGTGACTGTCTCCTCCTCAAGTGAACAGCGTCGAGGTGCATGCTCACACTGTAATGTGTCTTGTTCGCATGCGGGAACTATGGCTGGTCTCGCCGTTTAACGTCATTAAAAGGCGCTGACACGCTGCGCGGCCTACGCTCGCCCGATATTACTTAAAATTCGACAGGATGTACCTAAGTAAGTGCAAGTGACGAAACAAGACGATCACGAAGAATGAACTGGACGAACATACGTGGAGTCTGCCTTGTCTGTGGCCCGGTGATTGTCTGGATTGTGCGACTTGCAACTGATTAATTATGAGCGGACTAGTTCAGGAACAAGTACTGTTCACGTAATCATTAAAGTACACGCAAAACTTTCATAGAGCCATGTCCTATGCCCCACTGCGCAGCTCACACCATTGCCAATAAGTTGCAGCTGCGCAAAGCAACACCGCGGAGTATGCAATTCGGCAAGGAGAAATTGAGTTCGCCATCGAGGAAATTCGGGCATGTTGATAGGCTATTGTATGCTGTGTACTACGGTATGCCATAGTATGCCATAGAATACTTTCTACGTGTTCTTCTCGCTCAAGCACTTGCGCTATATAAAACATTTACTTCAGCAATGACGGCTCTATTTTTCCGAAAAAGGGAACGTGCTGTGTGTAAACAAAATGCCCTGTTTATTAAAGGAACGCACCTTTACGAATGGGAACAGCGGAATACGACAACATCGACAACGAGACACCTACCGGCCAGACACATCAGAAATCGATGGTCACGTTGCCTGCACCTCGTAACATCTATCAAAATGGGAAACCGCGTGTATACTTATAAACAGTCCATTGGACGGACAGACAGACAGACAGACAGACAGACAGAGACAGACAGACAGAGACAGACCAGACAGACTCCCTAATAAACACATGACGCATATAAGTCAATCAATCGCACAAATTGTATTTTCGGCGTAAACAACACACTGCTACTTCAAAAATAAGTGGACGGAGACGGAATGCACCCGCCACAGCCGGATATGAATCGAACTCGCAACCTGGCAGCATAACGCCAGTCACAGCGGCGGGTAGGCACAGCATGCAAACCACTGCACACTTTTACCGACGCAAACGTGCAGTGCAGCCGTGCCCTCGGGGAAGGAGGCAAGCGAGGTACGGGGAAGGGGAAGGAGCTGCGAGGACGGGACCGCGGCGCCGCGCCCATGGATCGGTCCTTCGCGTCTTGCGACGCCTTGTTTTCCGTGCCGAGCAACAATGGCGCCGTCCCGCTTTGTTTCGGCGCTAGGTAATTAATTATCAGCATCTGAGGGGACCGCGACGAGTTCATTAACTACGCGCGCTGCCGCCGCGCCCCCGAGATCAGAGCCGCGCCACATATACAGCGAACTATAACGCTGGCCCCGAGGCGTGCCGGAACCCCACGGGACCCGAACGCGGCAGCAACAGCAGCGGCAGTATCGCAGGAAACAACAGCGAAGGCGGCGACAGAATCAACAGTACCGGAATGAAGTAGCTATACAAGAACAAAGCGCTCGCTATATTTGAGTGCGTGCCCGGTTCTCGGCATGCACACGCCTTGCTTAGTACGTGCCGGACACTATATACAAGAGGACTCGTAAAAGAACCTCGTGGTAGACCGCCTTCTGTTGCCACCGCCGCTGCTGCTGCTTCTGTTGCTTGTTCTGCAGCCTCTCGAAGTTCTGACAGAGCGCGCACATTATTGATTCGATGCTTGTTCTTTTGTTTTTCTATCTCTGTTGCATTCCCACCCTCATTAGATGCGCGTTGGTCTGATAGCGTACTCACGTGTGTACGTGCGTTCGTGAGCGTTTGCTTGCTGCACAAAGTTTAATGAACGCTCGTGCGGCAACACGTTCCTCTTTGCGAGAGGAACATCAGCGAAAGGACCCCGACGTTCTGAACCGCGATGTAATAAAAAAAAAAAGATATGATGATGAAGCCGAACGTGCGAAATGCGCAATTTTAACGATGAAACAAGCGCGCTGAGTTTAATCATTTTTCTTGGTCAATAGCATGTTTCATACTGTCTTGTTTTCAGTCGTTTAAAAAACCGCAAATACGACCTAACTAGCAGGACTGGCAATACACAGCACGAGATAACTCATGGGAACATGCACGGGAACAGCCGCTTGTCATAAACAGGTGCGCGCATGATGAAAAATGCGCATGCTGCGACGTGTTAAGGCCGTGCGATCTCCCTATATAGGGCCCCCAGGCAGAACAGAGAAAACAAACCTCAGGCCAACGTGCATCGACGAAATTTAAATTTCTGCACAGTTTTCTTTAAAGACATCTACGCACGGAGCGACCTTTCTCCGCTGTCATGAGCAAAACAAGTAATCGATGACCGACGGTGCTTTGCATTCCCAGTCGGGGCATGGGATGTCCGTAGTTGATGGTCATAAAATAATTTTTAACACCCCGGGTTTTTTTTTTTTTTTTACCGAGCGCCGAAATTTTGGTATACCCGACTGAGTGTTCACGTATTTCGTATCCGTGGAAATGGAGCCGCAGTATAGCGGAAGATTGAACCCTGCACGTCGTGCGACAGAACACCCAAGAGCTACCGCTTGACAGAGCATTACCTCCAAAGTGAAAAAAATATTTTTCTGCGAGCCATCGCACGGCGCACTGAATTGTGTGTGGTGACACCGACATTTATTTCCATCTTTTACTATTCTTCCTTTTCATGATCGCCTGATGCAGTTGTACGTGTTATCACTGCATACAATGTTCGCGAAGCGAAGCGCTATGCAATCATCGAACACACTCCCTCAGGAGTGCGCAAACCACCCTAAAGAGAGCTAGCGCTTCACAAAGTTCCTCCCGTCTCCGCGCGTTTATTAAAGCCTCAAAACTATCCTTTTCCTACCGACAGAAAGGGTGCCGCATTTATTTGACAAACCTGGAAAAAAACCAGTGCATTTGGTTGGCCTCCCCGGTCACACACAGGGCAAGAAAATATGCTGCCATGCTGTACGCTATACTGAGAGGAGGAGATGCAGCCGCATACATACACTTGCTACTGTTGCGGCACTGCCGACTGTGCAGCGCAGTCCACATTGTCTCCAAGACGCGGCGGGAGCGATGTGTGTGTGTGTGTGTGTGTGTATGTGTGCGCGCGCGAAGTTCTGGCGGAAGCCTAATGCAATGCGCGGTTGGCCCCCATGTCTTGGTCTTACCGAGGGTGGGCCAATATTTGTCCAACGTGGGCCGCCGACCAGCCGAGCTGTTTCTCCTCGGTATATACTACAGGGACGCGCGGAGACAATCAATAAGAGGGCCGAGCAGAACACGGAGAGGGTCCAGCGTTAGATTTTTTTTTTTCTTGCGTGTATACAAACGGCGCCCGCGGTTGTCCCTAGAGACACGGGTTACAGTACGGGCCCGTCCGCGGAGGTATAGCAAGGAGATGAAAAAAACAATAATTAAGGGAAACAAAACGACGGCAACAAAACGCAAGACCTGGGCTTCAATCAGAGGCCAGCCGCAGAAACGCAAACGCGTTGAACGGCTGCACGCACGCACACACACACACACACACACACACACACACACACACACACACACACGCGTACATCCCTTCCTGGACGGCGGGTTTGCTTTCGTATAATACATCGTTCTAATCCGTTTCTTTCTGACGCCACCTGTCTTCTGAGCCACCCTGAAGTGTGTACATAAAGTCCGGCGAGATCCGGTCCACTGTCTCTGCAGGAACTTCTTCGAGTAACGCTCACCCACCTCCTAACAAATAAAAAGGCAGAACGCCAAGCGCGCCGCACTGGCTTACGAAATGTGAGAGGCGTGCACGTGGGATCACCGGCGTAGCATATTGCTGGGACGCTGTTGACGAAGTACAGCCGCTCTGTATTGGCTAAGCACTAGTATTTCACGAAAGAAGTGGGCAAGCTTGCACCGGATCGATCCATCGATTGTTTGATTAATTCGTACAGGTTAACATCCCAAAACAACAAGACGGCTATTACACACGCTGCATATAGTGTAGGGTTGTAGATTCATTTTGACCCCTTGGGGTTACTTTACGTACGCCTAAAGCTATACTGCACGAGCGCTTTCGCATTTCGCTCTCACCTAAACGCTGTCCCCGCCGCAAGGAATCGAACCCGTGACCTCCTGTGCTCAGCAGCGGAACGCCACGGCCACTGAGACACGACGGCGGGTATAGGCACCACACCCGAATCTACTGGAATATATACGTTAGCAGCCGGGACATAAAAATCACGCAAATTACATCATTCTCAAGAAACAAAGATGCAAAACAAAGAGACCGACGAGATGAGGTTGTGCAACGTTCGAGGCCCTTTGTGCGCCATGCTTGCATCACGACCCGTGATCCTCTCTTTTCTTTCTTTTTTTTTCTCTTCTTGGTCGCAGAAACAAAGGTGCACCTTGCTCGAGCGCTCCTTCGGACATATGCGCGCGTTGCGACACTTCGATGCTGAGTACTGGCTGAGCACAGACAAATGTGTGCAAGCTGAAGAAGCTACACGAGGGGAGACACGAAAAAAAAATGGCACTGGCCGCCTGTTACCCTTTATTCGCCTTGCATCACCACCTTTCTCTAAAAAAGAAGGCTTTGTCGCAGTGGAACAACACGGTGCAACTATAGGCATGCAGTTACAATTAAGCACATGCCGGCACAAACCATCTGCTTTCCAGCAACTTATGTCAGTCTCTTGACTCAATGACTCACATTTGCGTCGAAGGAACCAAAACTGCAGTTGTGATACGCTTTACCTTCGACACTACTCTATATTCGTGATTTGTAATACTTTTTCTCCAAAGCCATAAATGGAAGTAAACCAAAGAGGAAGGATGCGTAAGCGTTCCAGATGTCACAACGTGAAAAAACCCCTGCCGCGCACGGAGCTGGAAATTACGTGGGGCGCGGCCATATTGCTAACAAACGACCCACGTTTACACTACACGTGCTAACCACAGACAAGATAAATGTAACTCATCGCTCGAGACAGGGGAGGATCCAGGGTGCTTCCAGGGGGAGGAGGGGGGAGGAGGGGGGAGGAGGGTGTGGCGTGGCAGGGGGGGGGGGGGAGGGGGGGTGTTGCTAACTGCACACTCTGCACGGTCACCGCCGAAACGCATACATACGCCGGCTGAAGTGCCGACGTTGTATGTATACTGATTTTTTTTATGTGCCTTCTGTTCTTACCAATGTAGGGACAGTCATCATGTCACACTGCTTGCCAATCAGACTTGGACATAACGAATTACACGTAATTAATTACTTGTAATCAATTATGTTTGCACTTTGGTAGTTTAGTAACCTAACGATTACTTTGTTTACCCAGTAACGTTCACTGTACTTCACTGTACTTTTTTCAGTAACCGATTACTTGTAACCAGTTACATTTTTTTTTTTTTTTTTTTTTTGAGGAAACAAGCTCTGACAGGCGATGCAGCTTTAAGCACTTAAATTTGCGCTTCGACGCTGCGCATGTTAGCGACGTCTATTTGCATGTCTAGCACTTGCGCCTTCCCTGTGGCACAACAGGCGTCGCACCGTCGAACGATGCGTGTCTACCCAAGCCTAATCACAGTCAAGTCTAGCCACCGACCTAGGCACAGCCGTCATAACTGGCTTAACGATGATTGTATACCGAAGTATAATAATTACAGCTAAATCAACGGTTGAACAAGTGAAACCAAGACTTAACCAGGCTAAACCAAGCTTTCGTTTAGCATGCCCAGGGTTAGCTGTGTTAGGCCGCAGCCAATTTTTTTGTGACTGTAACACAGGAACAGTATTTCTAAGGCTGAATAACCTACAGCAACATATTAACAAACAATACAGCTTTGACCTCCTTTTTAAGGAAAGTGAACGTTTTGCTGCAGTCAATTATAATTATTTAACTCTTAATGGCTAACCAGTGAAGAGCGTCGAAATCAGGTCTCCCAGACGTTGGCTGACAAATCGAAACAGCGCTTCTATGGCTTAATAACGATGACCTCTTTGGACTTTAGTATTAACCTAACATGAGTTAACTAGAGTTGACCTAACGCGAACCTTCCCCGAGCCCCAGCAACAATGAAGCGCAGCACTTCATAGACAACCTACACCTGAGCATCAACTTACTTTTAAGCAATGCGTTCGTACCTTACTACACAGTCATTCTCTCCGGCGCGCTCCTTGAGCTATAATAGTTCAGTGTCGCCACACGAGAAGAAAAATATGGAAGATCACCGAATAAAACTTCTAAAAGTAATTCTTAGGGAAAATAAACAACGTATGAAGGGCTACAGATGACGTATTGAAAGGGTCACGCCAGCTCGTTCTTTTTACTGTATTTTTACAATGTTAACAAATTTTGAGAGGAAAGTAACGTTAAAGCAATCGAATGCCTTTTAGTAATTGCTCTATCACTCTTCTGAGACATTAATTGGTAACCGTAATCAATTGTATCTTTGAAAGAATAAGTGTAATTGTAATGGATTACTTTTTCTTAACGTGTGCAAATATTGCCCATGTAGCTTTTAGCGCCTGCCCCATCCTTTTAGTTTCAAAAGGAAAAAACAATCGATGAATTGATTGATTGATTGATTGATTGATTGATTGATTGATTGATTGATTGATTGATTGATTGATTGATTGATTGATTGATTGATTTCTAAAGGAAAACGGGAACCAGCACCCCCCCCCCCTCTGAATCCACCCGTGGCCTGAGAAAGTCCTCTTCACGAATATTTTGCAAATTTAAACCAAGATTTAGTGAACCTACTTTAAGTTAAACCTAGACTTCATTAAATCGGAAGCGCTTCATACACTCGCGGGAATACCGTTATAATTATATTCAGACGACAGTGAGGGGGGGGGGGGGAAGACGTAAAATTTATCTGTGTACGCACTTATCTTCACAGCGAAACTGTTGAGCACGTTTTGTGTTTCTTCATGACAGCAAGAACTTCCTTGACAAGTCATCCGTGTCCAGCGCCTGAACTGAAACCTAGCATGCCCATATTTCCACCCCAAAAATCAGTTAAATTCATTGCTTCGAGGTTTTCAACGCATTAGGCTTCACGAATATGCGTCGGGACATCGAAAGCCCTTCGCTAAATAAAAAAAAATCGTAAAATCGCGTTTCGTGAGATCAAGATATGCATATTTATAAGTGCCAACAACCACATCGAATTAACACTAATGCAAATGTGCAGGAAATGAGAAGAAAAAAGTTGAAAGCGAGGACGTGACATAAGGCGATTATTTAAGGAATCAAAGGTATCGGGCGAAAACTATAAGTGAAAAGGTCGTCAGAGGACCAGGTAAAGATGGGATTAAAGGAAAGCTGCTGACACGTATACACAGATGCCACGCCGGAGTAAAACGTGAAGATAAAAAAATTCACCAGAATGCCAATTTTCTTTGGCACATTCACTGCTGCTTTATGAAAGCGGAGTAATTCCCACACGGAGGCTTCGTTCTGAAGCCCGAGCGTACTCAGGGCCCGCGGCTACACCCCGATCACATATCTCACCTATAAGTAACAGGCGTAATAGTAGCCGTTTATTTCTTGCCGTTCGGTCGTAAACGCTAGTCGTAGGACGGGCGAACAATATCGATCCTTAAGTAAAATACACGTTTTCGGCAAATGCAATGAAATATTGCTACCGAGAACCCAGTTGGGAGCCGAATCGTAGAGTATTACAAAGCTCAAAGCTATAGCTTTCCTTGTTTCAACAGGGAACAAAATTATTTTAAAATTCTGGCCGAATCGGCATGACGAAGAAGTTGCAAGAACGAAAATCTGCTTTGTCGCATCATTTTAAACATTGGTTTGTTGGTTGCTCACATTCTGTATGTGGTGGCGCATAACACTCCGGGGCGTTGACCAAGAATCAGCATGTAAAAGGTGTCAATACTTTAGAAAAATATTCGAGGAAGTTTAAAATTAAATAACTAGAAAGATCAAAAATGGGAGTCAAGCGATGGAGATATGTATCGAATAAGTAGATAAATATTGTAAAATGTTCAGAGATTTAAAAAAAAACATAACTTCTATCGTTTCCTTCTTTTTTTTTTATCTTGTCTCGCTCAGGAAATCGAGAGTGGCTTCACAAATAGTACTGCAGCTAAAACCTAGAGCTATTCCAAGAAGCGCTAGGACTACAGCAAAAGTCAAGTTCTAGCCATGCTTTCGAAAGTGATACTCCAAAGGTAGTTTTCTTTTAGCTAGAAAACAAGCTTGGAAGAAATACTCTGAAGATTTACTCTCATTGCACAAGTGATTTACACTCATTACGCAAACGGCAAGGATCCAGACCAGATGTATCTGTTGTCAAAGGTTCAGCGGCGGGACTCGGCAACGCCGGTTTCGTAAGCGCAACTTCAAACTTTCTAGTAGGGCACCGTGTACTGATTAGAAAATTCAAGGTGCTGAATATCATAAAAAAGCAATGAGGTTTTGGTAGAGTTAATTACAGCAATTTCTGAGACCCAACCATGATGACGCAAGCTGGCGTTGTAAAACAGGGATCACAGAAGCATCATGGAACACCGCCGCGCGTGAATCAGCAGATTCTTATAGAACTGATAATCAAAAATTTCGCCAAGATTTAACCATGCACTCAACGAGATAATATAGCACAGTGACTTTTATTGGTTATTTCTATGTCTTCGCTGTTCATTTACGTTGTTAAACATTAAACAGCCATGCGCACTATACCTAGAATTTTCTTTGTCAGTTTCCACATTTAGTTCTCTTACCACTTTTTTAACATACATTTTCAGATACCTCTTCCATATTTTATAGCGTTTTTCACCAGAAATGTATGAATTTGTCACTCTAATGGTGCGTGTATCTTTATTGACGTCTGTATTCTTAAATGCAGTTTGCTCTAAATATGCTTTTGTTTTACATTCCCATTTTATTGTACGTACCCCCTTACCCAATGCCTCAATTAGGGGCCAGTTAGGTACTTTAAATAAATATATAAATAAATAAATGAATAAATAAATAAATAAATAAATAAATAGACTAAGCGTATGTGTCCTGGCACCCGCACTAAAAAAACGCGGTGTAAATGTCTCGGAAGTGAGGACTAAAACGTCGCTAAATCTTGTAAACTCTTCTTAAAATACGGCAGAAAAGAAAGACGAAGGTAAATCACGTGTAGCCACAACAACTGCTAATAGTTCAACCAGTAAAATGCGCGCCGAGTAAGGTAGACAAATTTCATAAGACCGATTCAAGTACGGTGACATAACGCTCAAACCCGATTTCTCTTCACAGACTAAAGCACCAGTAGAATTCATGGTTTTTACTTGAAGGAGTGCGGGATGGCCTTTCAAAAGATCGCTTAGGTATACTGAGAAGGCACATAGAATTATTCGGAAATACATATATAATCAAGCTCAGTGTTCGTAATTGAAGTACAGCTATTTAATGAGGCCAGCTCGCGGCGATGAACTTGTAGGGGGCCAAAGAGCTTCGCACTGGAACGTTTGGTCAACGCCGCTGAAATTACCGATGGTTAAAAAAAAAAGATACGGTCGGCCTCGAGAGTTAAAAATATATTACGATGATGATGATACCTTCGACAATCGTACAAACCTACTGTGGGGGATAAACCAAGAACATGGCTGGTACTATGATAAGAAAAAAAACTTGTTTGGGACGCTCTAGATATTGAGATTCAATTTTTTTTTTACTGCGATGGCAGTTAAGTACTCGAAATTGGCTATGCCTTGTCCGTCCGTCCCTTCCGCTGACGAGGACCTTAGTCATCATCGGCGACACACAGTGACGATCTCTGTCGTCGCGAGGCCACTTCGTCCCCGGGCATCTCCATTGCCACAGCGTGAACAACGAGAAAGATTATCCACAACCCCCGCCATTGGGATTTCACAACCAATGCCGGCGAAGCCACGTAAATATTTTCAAGCCGAGCGCGTCAACCACTGCGCCAGCGCGCAGCAGGGGCGCTGGTCAATCAGTGCAACACACAGACTCTGAAAGCAGTGGCGACTGCTCGCGTATTTCGCAGGTGTGCACGTACATTGTTTGTAGCGGTCCAGGATTGCATTGCGGCATCCTGTACAGGAATCGTTCTCGGCGTGACTGCGTGAAATTGTCACGATCGTAAGGGGCACACGACGACAACGGTGATAACCCTCAAACATGGCGCATACTCCCACGATAGAGGACGCGCCGAGAATAAAGGCGATTGGTGACAAATCGACGTCGAAAGCACCGACAACGTAACAATGCCAACAGCGACGACGGCGACACCACCACATTGTTTACACAGTAGCTCACGGGATTTAAAGCCGCCAAGCGCCCTGTCTAGCAACACTGCATATGCACAAAGAAAATGGAATCGCTCGAATTCTCGTAAGTAACACTGCATCATTTCGCTAGCGTCACCGGTTGCAGTAGCAGTTCCGGTGTCAGAGTTGATTGATCCCCAGGCATTAAAACGAGTCATCGCACCTGAATAGCACGCAGAATTTAGCACTGCCACTGCCTCTTCACCTGAGGCCTATATTTTGATTTACAGAAAGAAAAGAAAAACAGGATTTAGAAATTGTGTAAGCAGACCTATAGTTTGAAGGTAATCTCAAATGACATGCTGCAGTCACGTTGCGCAGGTAGGTACTTGGACGTTTTTCGACTGAAAAATGAAAATAACGAAACCTGTTTTGCACAAAACGGACAAAAATAAGCGTGATGTACCAAGGTTATCTTAATTAAATATATTTAAATAGTGCAACGCAAACCCATCGCAAAGAAAATATGGCATATGTTTTTTTTAACCTGAATAGCTGCGAACGGAAGGTTCCATAAATCTATATGTATTTAACTGAATAATATAGCTCCCTTACATGGAGGAAGCCTCAGAGTGATAAGATCTATCCATGTGTGTAATTTGAATTACACAACATACATTCTATGTCACAGCAAAACGAAGTTGCGTACATCACAAAGAACAAGTGAGAACTTATTTAATCCACACTATTTTTCTGTACCATCCTCTTAGTATATTACTTCTTTAAAGGTTATAATACATTATTTTCATGTTTCTTTCTTCAAATTCTTACTTTGAGTGAGCAAGGCTTTATGCAAACGCACTTCTCCCCACTAGGAAGTGTGTTATAACCACTGTGTTCTTCTCCAGTTCCCCGTAGTGGGTGAACCGAGTTATACGAGGAAGAAAAGAGGCAACAAAAAAATAATAACTGTGGTCTTCACTGTGGAATACCGTAGCTGCCGCAGCAATTGCGTTCATAGCCGAAGGAAACACTGAAGCCCGCTGTCCTTTCTCTACCTAGCTCGATCGCGTGTATCCTCGTATAATGGCGCTTACCCACTATACGTAGCATCGGACTGGCCCGGTACAGCAGCAGTAACGCACCGCCCTTCGTTTTCCTCCCGATCGGCAGGCCCAGCAGAGCCGATTGAATCGTCATCGCCGCAGCACGCGAGGGAGCCTGCAGTGCGGTGCGTGCAGCGCGCCGAGCCGCGTGCCAGGGTTCTCCGTAGAAGCGCTTTGAACCACGCAAGTAACGCCTTCCTCGCCCAGCCCGTATCCCGCCCGGCCACGTCCGCGGCTTCGTCCGGTACCCAGCCACTCCGCTTTCGTTACTGTCCAGTCCCGATGCGCGCCGCGCCGCAGATGGCCCCGTAGTAGGTCCCTGAAGCGCCTTCCAAGAAGCATCCCGCAGAGATCACCTTCCGAAGCGCATCCGCTGTCAGCTGCCGACGCCTTTCTGCGCCCCCGAAATCGGCCCGTGTTTCAACGCGCACCCTGAACGGGCTTCACGCGTGTCCTCCAGCTCCTACTAGTTAGCCAGCCTTCCGCGACCGCCTAGGCGGCGGAGAGACCGTCCCGTCAACAGCAGTGGGATCCACCTCGCATCTTCGAGGACGTCTTCGAGGTTTCGAAGCCAGAGCCGGAACACCCCCTTGCCCAGCCATGGCCGTCAGCCCCACGGCGATCTCCAAGAAGGTGGTGGTGAAGGCCACCGACATACCCGAGCACATGCAGCAGGAGGCCATCAGCGTCGCCACGGCGGCCATCGAGAAGCACAAGATCCTGCGCGACGTGGCGGCGTTCATCAAGACCGAGTTCGACCGCAAGTTCGGCCCCACCTGGCACTGCGTGGTGGGCCGCTCGTTCGGCTCCTACGTCACGTACGAGACCAAGCGCTTCACGTACTTCTACGTGGGCCACATCGCTGTGCTGCTTTTCAAGGCCGGCTGAACCGAAGGCACGGGCACAGCGCCTTCCTGCAGCGCGACGCACGAGGAACTCGGAAATGCCCGCCGGCGTTGAACTGAATGAAGGTGATTCTTTTCAAAGCCGGCTTAAAGAGCGCCTGACTGTCTAGTTCGCGACGGCGGAGAACATAAAAAAAAAAAGATGTCTGCAGGCGCTGAATGAAGTACTTGCGTTTCTTCATCTAGCTTAGTTGAAACTTCTTTTTTTACCTCCCTTTGTTTCTTCTCCTGTGCGCTATCGTGTCTTTTAAATACATATTCTTCAGTGTGTGTGTTTGCAAGGGTTGTCACGTCATTGCAAGAGAACGACAATCAGTGTCACCTCGTTATATCAGCATGTGGTATCTACGCCCGGTTGCAAGTGGTAACAAAAGTAAATACATTTTACGAAGGAATATACTGTTACGAAGCAGACTTCTTAGCTGTTAAGAGATGAACCATATCGCGTGGCGCCTTCGTTCGCTGGTATATAATGACAGTGAGAGTTTGCATAAAAGTAGCGAACATGCTCAAGCGGCAACTCTCGTGTTGTGCTGTGTGCTAAGTAGGACCAATTAATATTAGAGCCTGTGCCTTAAATTTAGGCATCGGTACCTATGCTCGAGGCGTTCACTAAGCATCGTTCACAGCCCTGATCTCGACCGCATTCAAGGCGTGAACAGACGTGGCTTTGAGGCAAGGCGCCGAGACACTGCTGTTCCGCGTGTTGCACCTTAGGAAAGGGGCAGTGGCACATCATCGCAATCACAATCATCCGAAGTATCGACAGCCTTTACGAAAGCAAGTGTTCTTAATAAACGTAACTCTCTCTCATCCGCGATAGATATTGTCACGTGGTGGTGACGTTGAAGAACACAGTAGCAATACTGTGAACGACAAAACTAGCTTTTATTGGGCGAACTTTCGCCCTCAAAAACAGGCTACACTTATAGCACAACGATAGCGGCGAACACGGTCGGCGGTCGTCGAAAATCTGATCAGCGGATCAAGCGCGTCAGCTTTTATACAGCAGTCGTCGAACGTTCTAGACTATTCGTTGGGACCCGCGTGCCTTCCACAAAGTTCTACACCATTCGCGTCAGGCGATGAAATCAGATAACACAAGGTTCGGCGACAATAGACAGCGGATAGAAGCATCGATAACTTTCTAACTTCGGATACATGCAGGCGCGTCCCGCGCTGTGCGATAACACTTGTCAGGCGGCGAAACGTTGTCGCCCGATAAAGATAAGTACACGTGTCAATATATGTGGTGGGAATATAATCGCCTTAACCGAAACCTGGTTGCCCACGCATGCGCTTTACTCGGAGATATTTCAGGATGCGCACCAGTACACAGTTTACCGCAGCGACTGCACAAAGCATAGAGAAGAAGGCGTGCTTATTGCGGTTTCAAAAGCGATAACATCACCTATCCAAGTTAACAGCGCTCTAAAAATGAGTTATATTAACCCTAGGTAGCTATAAATTGATTCTTGGCACGTGTTATTGACCACCTTCTTCACCATCCACATTTATTAATGAACTGCATGACGCTATAAACATAGTATGTCCTGGTTTTCACTTCTCTCCCTTTGTTTTTGCTAGGAGATTTTAACTATCCAGACATAATATGGAACACCCTGCCATTACGCCTTTCACCATTCTCGCAACTGGCTGACGACTTTATTAATTTATGCTCCGCTTTTTTTTTTCTCTCACGCAATTAGTTACGCAGGCCACCAGGATTCCAAATAATGTAGCTAACACCCTCGACTTGGCACGTAGGACACGTGCTGACCTGGCATCTCATATCACATACGTACCAGGAATTAGTGACCACCTCTCGCTCAATTTCATAATTGACGCTTCTTTTCCTCAACATTACAAACCCCGAAAAGCCATACGCGACTATCGGAATGCTAACTTCGTAGGAATAAACAATGAACTGTCTCATTTCTATGATGACCTTGCTGAAGCTTTTGGTGATCGTTCGTCCAATCTAACTGGGATTTCTTTGCACATACACAGTTCACAGATTCACTGAGAAATGCATCCCCAATCGCACAATCACATCAAATGCGCAAGCGCCATAGTACTCCGGTCATCTAAAACTCTTATCCAACCGAAAAAAGCACTTCTGTCAATTAGCGAATTCGTCGCCTATTGATGCACGCTGGGCAACTTACAAATTCGCTTCAGATATCGATATAGCCGCTCTAAAAACTGCTAAAAACAACTAAGTACCTAGTACACTACCTGAAATACTAAGAAAAATTCTAATGCTTTGGCAAATAGTAAACCCAACAACTAACAATACTATTTCATTAGAAGATTCGTCTGGAAACGCCATTTCTGACAACATATGCGCGACCATTCTTAATGATTCATTTACGAGTCAGTTTTCAAAAACTGGCAATGTTGAATTTCCTATGGATAGCGACACGGATATACTTACCAGTGCGTCCTGTTATTGTTGAGGTACACGGAATTAACAAGTTAATAAATGGTTTACCGTATCATTCATCACCTGGCTACGGCTGCATTAAATAGTAAACTCCTTAATAGCGCTAGCCACTTTAGTTCCACGATACTAACAAAAATTTTCCAAGAATCTCTTAACTCATGTGAGCTTCCAAAGGAATGGATAATCGGGAAGGTGGTTTCAATCTATAAATCTGGCCCCGCAAACTCACCTCTTAATTAACGACCCACATCCCTTACAAGTAGATGCTGTAAATTATTAGAGCACTTTGTTTACACGAATCTGGCTTGCTTTCTAGAATTTAACTCATATTTGCTAACGCACGACATGGTTTTCGAAAATCATATTTCTGTGAAACACCACTGGTATCTTTAACTCATCATCTACATCACATCCTGGATCGCTCATGCTGCGCCGACTGTCTCTTCTTGAATTTCAGTAAATAATTTGATAAAGTATGCCATCAACTACTACTTTTTGAACTAATCTTACTAAATATTGACCCTAGCATTCTAAAATGGACAGAACATTGTAAGTGCAATGTAAGTGCAATGCAAAACGCGCACGTATCAACGCTATGCAGCGCGCATGTCTCCTCGCGCGTTGGGCCCCGTTTCATCATCATCATCATCATCATCATCATCATCATGATCGTCGTCGTCGTCGTCGTCGTCGTCGTCATCATCATCATCAGCCTGGTTGCGCCCACTGCAGGGCAAAGGCCTCTCCCATACTTCTCCAACTACCCCGGTCATGTACTAATTGTGGCCATGTTGTCCCTGTAAACTTCTTAATCTTATCTGCCCACATAACTTTCTGCCGCCCCCTGCTACGTTTCCCTTCCCTTGGAAACCAGTCCGTAACCCTTAATGACCATCGGTTATCTTCCCTCCGCATTACATGTCCTGCCCATGCCCCCCACCCCCATTTCTTTTTCTTGATTTCAACGAAGTTGTCATTAACTCGCGTTTTTTCCCTCACCCAATCTGCTCTTTTCTTATCCCTTAACATTACACCTACCATTCTTCTTTCCATAGCTTGTTGCGTCGTCCTCAATTTAAGTAGAACCCTTTTCGTAAGCCTCCAGGTTTCTGCCCCGTATGTGAGTACTGGTAAGACACAGATGGTTATACGCTTTTCTCTTCAGGGATAATGGCAACCTGCCGTTCATGATCTGAGAATGCCTGCCAAACGCACTCCAGCCCACTCTTATTCTTCTGATTATTTCAGTCTCATGATCCGGATCCGTGGTCACTACCTGTCTTAAGTAGGTGTATTCCCTTACCACTTCCAGCGCATCGCTACCTATCGTAAACTGCTGTTCTCTTCCAAGACTGTTAAACATTACTTTAGTTTTCTGCAGATTAATTTTTATACCCACCCTCCTGGTTTGCCTCTCCAGGTCCGTGAGCATGCATTTCAGTTTGTCCCCTGAGTTACTAAGCAAGGCAATATCATCAGTGAATCGCAAGTTACTAAGGTATTCTCCATTAACTCCTATCCCCAATTCTTCCCGATCCCGGGAATTTTTCAGCTGCAGGCTAGCAAGCGTGGGCCGTGGCTCAGTGGTAGAGTAGCTTATTGACACGTGTACTTATCTTTATCGGGCGACCACGTTTCGCCGCTTAACAAATGTAACCGCACAGCGAGGGACGCGCCTGCATGTATCCGACGTTTCTAGAAAGTTATCGATGCTTCTACCCGGCTGTCTGTTGTCGCCGAACCTTGTGTTATCTGATTCCATCGCGTAACGCGAATGGTGTAGAACATTGTGGAAGGCGCGCGGGTCCGAACGATTAGTCTGGAACATTCGACGACTGCTCTATAAAAGCCGACGCGCTTCACCCGCTGAGCAGATTTCCGACGATCGCCGACCGTGTTCGCCGCTATCGTTGTGCTATAAGTGTAGCCTGTTTTTGTGGGCACAGGTTCGCCCAATAAAAGCTAGTTTTGTGTTTCACCGTATTGCTTCTTTCTTCACCGTCACTACCACGTGACATCTGGTGGAGGTGCTTTACGTCCATGTACCGGACGCCCCCGACAAGCCGTAATCCAATCCCAGACCGCAAAGACAACACCAGCGCCGTCCCGGAGCATCGAGCAAGCCGCCGTCTTCAACAGCTGCCCCCGAAGCACGGACTTCTACCTGAGAAGACCAAGAAGATTGTGGCCAAGGAAACCCCAATGGCAGCCCCAGCGTCCCCCATCGTGCTGCAGCAGCCCAGGGAGCCTCCAACGTTCCGCGATTCAACATTCGAAGACCCGGAATCATGGCTGGAAACCTACGAACGGATCGCGACATTCAACAACTGGGACCCCGACGACAAGCTGCGGCATGTCTACTTCGCCTTAGAAGACGCCGCCAGAACTTGGTTTGAGAACAGGGAGTCGACCTTGACAACGTGGGACCTGTTCCGTAGCGCCTTCCTGCGCACCTTTACAAGTGTCGTGCGCAAGGAAAGGGCCGAAGCTATGCTGGACGCCCGAGTGCAGCTACCAAATGAGAACGTTGCCATCTTTACGGAAGAAATGAGCCGTCTGTTCCGCCACGCCGACCCGGATATGGCAGAGGAAAAGAAAGTACGCCTACTCATGCGTGGTGTGAAGGAAGAACTTTTCGGCGCAATGGTACGAAGCCCACCGACGACCATAGCAGAGTTCCTTCGCGAGGCCACCGGCATTGAGAAGACACTCGAAATGCGGAACCGGCAATTCAACCGCCGCACAAGCTCTACCCACTACGCAGGAATTCAATCACTGGCGACGGACGATCTGCGCGAGACAATCAGGGCCATTGTGCGCGAAGAACTGCGCAAGGTCTTGCCTTCGTCGCAGCCTCAAGTGGCCTCTATCGCCGACATCGTGAAAGAAGAGGTGCACCGATCCCTTGGAGTTCCTGAGGTGCAACCAGAACCACCGCAGCCGGAAGCAATGACCTATGCCGCCGCCGTCGCCCGCCGTCAAGGCCCCCCTGCGCGACCGCGCCAAGGTCCTGCAACACCGCAATTCCGTCGTCCGCCGCCGCCGCCGCCAGCGCGCCCACCCGTCGCCCAGCGCACCTATGCGAGGAAGACGGACATTTGGCGAGCCCCCGACCACCGCCCGCTCTGCTATCACTGCGGAGAAGCCGGCCATGTGTACCGCCGATGCCCATACCGCGACATGGGACTGAGAGGGTTCGCCGTCAACGCGCCGCGTCCACAGCTTGGGGAGCGCCCACGTGACATTGCCGATTACCTAGCCGCCACTCAGTGGAACTCTCGACGACCGTCCCGTTCGCCGTCACCAGGCCGCTACCTGTCGCCGCAGCGCTGTCCATACACTGGCCCAGCCCGGGGCCGCTCTGCGAGCCCATACCCGGAAAACTAAAAGCAGCAACCGATGGAGGTGCGGTTGCTGTTCGTCGAACTGACGAAGATCCTCCGCCGCCGACGAAGACGACGAAGAGACCATCTCGACGACATAACGACACGCCGCCGTCCCGACGAAGTCTGGAAGCCAAAACTACACCGACGAAAGACTACTTGACGACGCGACGTTCCAACTTCAGTTCAACACGACGCAGCCGTGATCCAACGCCAAGACCTAACTGCAATGCCAGACAAAGAACAACAGACCTCGACGTGCTTCTCGACGGCCACGCAGTCACTGCCTTAGTCGACACAGGGGCCGATTACTCCGTAATGAGTGGACACATCGCCGCCCAGTTGAAGAAAGTTAAGACCGCATGGGAAGGCCCTCAGATTCGCACCGCTGGAGGACACCTCATCACGCCGACTGGGATCTGCACGGCAAGAATAACCATTCATGACCGGACTTACCCTGCCACCTTCGTTATCCTCCAACAGTGTTCACGAGACGTCATTCTCGGTATGGACTTCCTGGACCAACACGGCGCAATCATCAACCTGAAGTCGAAGTCAGTAACGCTGTCGGAAGATAAAGCAATGCCGCCGGAGAGCCCTCGTAGTCACCACGCCTTGAGTGTGCTCGAAGATCAAGTGAGCATCCCGCCTCGCTGCAGCATTGTTATTTCGGTCAGCACCGAAACACCCGCTGACGTAGAAGGCGTCATCGAAGGCGACCAACGTCTACTGCTAGACCGTGCAATTTGCGTCGCAAGAGGGATCGCTCGACTGCATGGAGGGAAAACTGAAGTGTTGCTGACAAACTTCAGCCAGGAGTTCAAGCACATCAACAAGGGCACGACGATCGCGTACATCGAGGAAATTCTGGAAACAAGTAATGCGTTTGTCCTCTCGGATTCCGCCGCATCTACCCCGACGACCATGGTTCCCGAACCAGACTACGACATTAATCCAAATCTCCCTATGATTAAGCAACAGCAGCCTAGAAGTCTGCTCCGACGATACAAAGGCTGCTTTTCGACGTCATCGAGGATTCGACAAACACCAGTCGCCAAGCATCGCATAATCACCGAGGAATGCGCTCGACCACTCCGTCGGAGCCCTTACCGAGTTTCGGCGCGAGAACGTGAAGCTATAAGAGAACAAGTCGACGAAATGCTGCGCGACGACATCATCCAGCCGTCGAAAAGCCCGTGGGCATCCCCTGTTGTTCTGGTAAAGAAAAAGGACGGAACCCCACGTTTCTGCGTCGATTATCGTCGTCTGAACTAGATCACGAAGAAGGACGTATACCCCCTCCCTCCCACGGATAGACGACGCATTGGATTGGCTCTGCAACGCTAAATATTTCTCGTCGATGGACCTGAAGTCTGGCTATTGGCAAATAGAAGTCGACGAAAGAGATCGCGAAAAGACCGCCTTCATCACCCCAGACGGCCTCTACGAGTTCAAGGTTATGCCATTCGGACTGTGCTCGGCGCCTGCAACGTTCCAGCGCGTGATGGACACGGTTTTAGCAGGATTAAAGTGGCAGACCTGTCTCGTATACTTGGATGACGTCGTCGTCTTCGCCGGAAATTTCGACGTTCACCTTAGGCGGCTGGCAACAGTACTAGAGGCCATCAGGTCATCAGGACTTACTCTGAAGCCGGAAAAGTGCCGCTTCGCTTACGAGGAGCTTCTATTTTTAGGCCACGTCATCAGCAAATCTGGAGTCCGCCCCGACCCGCAGAAGACAGCTGCCATAGCAAAGTTCCCACAGCCCATCGACAAGAAGGCAGTGCGTAGATTTCTTGGCATGTGTGCCTATAACAGGCGATTTGTCAAGAACTTTTCACACATCGCTGAGCCGCTGACGCAGCTAACTAAATGTGACGTCGAGTTCAAGTGGGAAACGCCGCAGGCCGATGCATTTCAAGAACTCAAACGACGCATGCAGTCG
This sequence comes from Dermacentor variabilis, assembly GCF_050947875.1. Lineage (NCBI taxonomy): Eukaryota > Metazoa > Arthropoda > Arachnida > Ixodida > Ixodidae > Dermacentor > Dermacentor variabilis. The sequence goes on along the minus strand of NC_134573.1, from coordinate 124,999,222 downwards.
CCGCCCGTACTTGCGCACTTCGACGAGCACGCCGATACCGAAATCCACACTGACGCCAGTAGCCTAGGCCTCGGCGCCGTCCTGGTCCAGAGAAAAGATGGACATGAACACGTGATAGCTTACGCTAGCCGGTCGTTGTCAAAAGCGGAAGGCAATTATTCTACAACCGAAAAGGAATGCCTCGCCATCGTTTGGGCTACAGCGAAATTTCGCCCTTACCTATATGGCAGGCCATTCAAAGTCGTCAGCGACCATCACGCCTTGTGTTTGCTAGCGAATTTAAAGGATCCCTCAGGACGGCTGGCACGGTGGAGCCTCAGACTACAAGAATACGACATCACTGTAACATACAAGTCCGGACGAAAACACTCAGACGCCGATTGCCTATCAGGCGCCCCCATTGACCCACCGCCGCAAGATGACGAGGATGACGACGCCTTCCTTGGAATAATAAGCGCGGAAGACTTCGCCGAACAACAACGAGCGGACCCGGAACTTAAAGGCCTCGTCGATTATTTGGAAGGGCACACCGACGTTGTTCCCAGGGCATTTAAGCGCGGGTTATCTTCCTTCACGCTTCAAGACAGTCTACTCGTGAAGAAGAACTTCTCACCAGTCCGCGCCAATTACCTTCTTGTTGTCCCGTCAGGACTTCGTCCAGAAGTATTGCACGCCCTACATGACGATCCGACCGCTGGACACCTCGGATTTTCCCGGACACTATCGAGGATACAAGAAAAGTATTATTGGCCGCGCCTGACCGCCGACGTCACCCGTTATGTCAGAACATGCCGAGACTGTCAGCGACGCAAGACACCGCCGACAAGGCCAGCCGGATTACTACAGCCAATCGAGCCTCCGTGCCGACCATTCCAGCAGATCGGGATGGACTTGCTGGGACCCTTTCCGATGTCAATAACCGGAAATAAGTGGATCGTCGTGACGACGGACTACCTCACCCGCTTCGCTGAAACAAAAGCACTGCCGAAAGGTAGCGCAGCCGAAGTGGCGAAATTCTTTGTCGAAAACATCCTGTTGCGACATGGCGCCCCAGAAGTCCTCATCACCGACCGAGGAACGGCCTTTACAGCGGAGCTCACCCAAGCCATTCTGAAATACAGTCAGACAAGGCACAGGAGGACAACGGCTTACCACCCGCAGACGAATGGTCTTACGGAGCGGCTGAATAAGACCCTCGCCGACATGCTAGCGATGTACGTCGACGTCGAACACAAGACCTGGGATGCCGTCCTGCCGTACGTAACATTCGCTTATAACACGGCGGTACAAGAAACAACACAGATCACGCCGTTCAAGCTGGTCTACGGCAGGAACCCGACGACGACGCTCGACGCCATGCTGCCTCACGTCACTGACGAGGAGAACCTTGACGTCCGTACCTACCTCCAGTGCGCCGAAGAAGCCCGACAGCTCGCCCGCCTGCGAATTAAGAACCAGCAGAGGACCGACAGCCGACACTACAACCTCCGACGACGCTTCGTAGAGTACCAGCCCGGTGACCGTGTTTGGGTTTGGACCCCTATACGCCGACGAGGACTGAGCGAGAAGCTTTTGCGTCGCTATTTCGGACCGTACAAGATCATCCGACGTATTGACGCACTGGACTATGAGGTCGTGCCAGACGGTATTTCGCTATCACAGCGGCGCCGCTCACGACCTGAAATAGTCCACGTTGTGCGACTCAAGCCCTACTACCAGCGTTAATGAACTTTGTGGCTTCGCGTAACTGACCTTTGGACTTTATTTCTTTTTGTTGTTACTTAAGTTTAAGAAGTGTCTTTTTGTGTTTCGCTCTCTTACATTTGTAGCATCGGGACGATGCTTTTTAAGAGGGGGGTATTGACACGTGTACTTATCTTTATCGGGCGACCACGTTTCGCCGCTTAACAAATGTAACCGCACAGCGAGGGACGCGCCTGCATGTATCCGACGTTTCTGGAAAGTTATCGATGCTTCTACCCGGCTGTCTGTTGTCGCCGAACCTTGTGTTATCTGATTCCATCGCGTAACGCGAATGGTGTAGAACATTGTGGAAGGCGCGCGGGTCCGAACGATTAGTCTGGAACATTCGACGACTGCTCTATAAAAGCCGACGCGCTTCACCCGCTGAGCAGATTTCCGACGATCGCCGACCGTGTTCGCCGCTATCGTTGTGCTATAAGTGTAGCCTGTTTTTGTGGGCACAGGTTCGCCCAATAAAAGCTAGTTTTGTGTTTCATTGTATTGCTTCTTTCTTCACCGTCACTACCACGTGACATTATACTCCCACGCAGCGTGCCCAGGTTCGATCCCAGCAGGAACTGGGTCCTTTCTTTTCTCAGTTTCTATTCCCTTGGTGCCGCTTCCGCAGACTGCAAACCCGTCCTTTCATTATGTGAAAGACTATACACGTGCCCGTGATGAACGCATTATCGACCACCTAGGAACTTGTCTAACAGATTTTGTTAATGCGGATGTTTGCAGTTTGTGGGACCAATTTAAACGTATATGCTTCTACTGCATTGAAAACTTTATGCCATTTAAACGTAAGAAGGTACATAAACATACACCATGAATGACGAGAAGCATCATTCACTTCAAGCGTAAAGTAAAAAGATTAAAGAAAAAGCATGCTGATCGCCAACTTATATCCGACACTGTAAATAACCTTGCACGTGCGGTGCTTACCTCGAAAGACTACTACTTCAATATGTCACTCCCAAACTTCTTAAAAAATGATCCAAAGAAGTTTTGGAACTATATCAGCGAAAAAAAGAAACTCATATCACAGGTTCGTGTCAATGGTTCATTGGTATCTGATCAGACCGCCATTGCTCAACACTTCCATGACTATTTCCATAGTGTATTTTCTGCCACTAGTGATTCTCTACCCACCAGAAACATGGACCATGCTGTAAATGTAAACTTCATTTCTTATCCTGGCGTCCTTGCTATGTTGCTTGACTCTAAGACAAACTTCTTGCGGTCCCGACAATATACCGAACATATTTCTTCGTCGCTTTGCCGAGTCTGTTGCTAAATACTCAGTTATTATTTTTCGTGTCTCTCTTCTATCAGCGCAATAGCCAGATGACTGGAAGTCAGCCCGAGTTGTGCCTATATTCAAGGAAGGCGACCGTCTATTAGTACAAAATTATCGCTCCTTAACATCTTCGTGTTGTAAACTTATCGAACACATAATAGCTCACAAATTACACGAGTTCTTAGAAGAAAACTCAGTTTTATCAAATCATCAACATGGATTTCGAAAAGGATTTTCTACCCCAACACAATTGGTTACTATAGTTCACACCTTTACAGTTAGTCTAAATACGAACAGTCAAATTTATGTAATATTCCTAGATTACAGCAAAGCATTTGATACAGTCCCACACGATAAACTAATTACTAAGCTTCGGATGATTGGCATACCAGAATTATTCATTTCCTGGATTTCAGCCTATCTGTACAACCGCAACCAGTACGTTCAGGTGGGAGAGCAAGTCTCTGGCTGCCTTCCGGTAACTTCTGGCGTTCCGCAGGGGAGTGTACTTGGCCCTCTACTTTTTTTACTATATATTAACGATATTGTCAATGTCGTTAACACCCCAGTTCAGATTCGTCTATTTGCTGATGACTGTGTTTTGTTTAGAGAAGTTACCTGCATTACTGACCAATATGACCTTAACTCTAACTTAGACAATGTGTTGAAATGATGTGAGCAATGGGGAATGCTTCTTCATGCAACTAAGTGTGTCTATCTCCCCATAGCGCGCAACAAAGTCCCCTTCGACTACACTTACAATTTAGCTGCAGCACCTTTACTGAAAGTAACATGCTATAAATATTTAGGCTTAACATTAACGAGTGACTTATCATGGAACTTGCACATAAATACCATCTGCTCTGCCGCTTTCCGGAAACTATGCCTTCTGTGCCACAAACTCAAGACTGCTCCGTCCAGTGTTAAACTACTCTCTTACTTTTCCTTAATTAGGCCAAAACTTGAGTATGCTTCCATAGTTTGGGACCCTCACACAAAAATTAACATTAAGAACCTAGAAAGAATTCAAAGACAAGCAGCACGATTTATTTACAGTAAATTTAAGGCTACTGACTCCCCCACTGCATTACTTACCGATAACGGCATTGAACTATTACAAATTCGAAGAAAGAAAGGTCGACTAGAGTTTCTTTCAAACTTAATTAATCATAGGATAGCCTTAGACACCGCAAAATACATATCCCCCTTGATAAGCAGACCCACTCGACACCACTACCCTCATTCTCTAACACCTATTTTCGCAAGGACTGGCACTTTTCGGTACTCTTTTATTCCACAAACAATAGATGACTGGAATAAACTAACTGAAGCCTACCCCCAGCGCCCGTGAGCGGTATATCATTTGTGTAAATAATCTTGTTATTCCGTCTATTAATTATAGTTGTATTGTAATCAAGTTAAAAAAATTTTTCTTAATCGTCTACCTTACGACCAAACAATTTGTGTGAAAAATGTGTTACACACTTGTTTCATCTTGTTCTGTGTGTATCATCTTTGTTTTTTGCTCACCCTGCTTAGACTTCTTGTCCGCAGTATTGTATAAATAAATAAAACAAATAATTCCCGGCAAGAGCTGCAACGGACACCGGACACAGGCGGCGGCGGACACCATCGCCACCCGTAACGGCTGTTGGAATGAAACCATAACTGCTTACGCTGTAAGAGGACAAAACACTGTCAGGAGCCTACGCCACGGTTCCTGGCAGTGCAAAGCGGAACTACAGGCAGTTGGTATAAATTACGAGCTGGTAAAGCACGAAATAAAACAATGAAGGAGGTAACGCAAAAATTGGGTATAACAATGTTTTATTCTTAAAGACATAACTCAAGTTAGCGATGAAAATAGCTCGGTCCCTTCCTCCATGCCGTGTACGGCAACTGCCTAATGAGTGTTAGCGGCGAACCAATCCGGGGCCGGCACCGTAACCGAAGCTACCACCGTAGCTTGAGAAGCTTGACGAATGCACGGCCGAGTGAAGAGGGTGGTGGGCTCCGAACATTCCTCCGGCGCCGTAAGCAAGACTGCCACCAGCGAGTCCCATTCCGCTGTGCAGGCCATAAGCCGCGTGCGCGAGACCACCGTGCAAGCCGTGGTAAAGGCCTCCGGCGCCGTAGCCGAGGCTACCGTGGGCTCCGTGGTAAAGTCCAGCTGCTCCGTAGCCCATACCACCGTGCAGACCGTGGTAAAGTCCAGCTGCTCCGTAGCCCATACCACCGTGCAGTCCGTGGTAAAGTCCAGCTGCTCCGTAGCCCATACCACCGTGCAGTCCGTGGTAAAGTCCAGCGGCTCCGTAGCCCATACCACCGTGCAGTCCGTGGTAAAGTCCAGCGGCTCCGTAGCCTACACCACCGTGAATTCCGTGGTAAAGTCCAGCGGCACCATAGCCCAAACCACTGTGAAGTCCGTGGTAAAGACCGGCGGCTCCGTAGCCTAAACCACTGTGTAGTCCATGAAAACCAGCAGCTCCGTAGCCTAGACCACCGTGGAGGCCGTGGTAAAGACTAGCGGCACCATATCCGAGGCCACCGTGAAGTCCATGGTAGAGACCAGTGGCGCCGTATCCGAGACCACTGTGAAGACCATGGTATAGACCCGCCGCGCCGTATCCGAGACCACTGTGAAGACCATGGTATAGACCCGCCGCGCCGTATCCGAGACTTCCGTGAAGTCCTCCATAACCACCGCTGTAAAGACCTCCGTATCCACCGTGCAGCGTTGAAACGCCCATGCCGAGGCCACTGTGAAGCGCCGCAGCCCCACTGGCGAAAAGTGGACTACTTCCATATGCATCATGCATGCCGTAGGCGCCCAGTCCGTGCCCAATAGCCATGGCATTGTGTATGTTGTAGGGGTAAGCTCCTCCAACTCCGATACCATTCGAGAGACCCAACGGCATTGGGTGCACGCCACCGCCCCCGTTGATGTAACGCACCGTCGTGCAGTGTTTCCTGATGATGCTGTGAAGAGGGTTCTCAACGTAGGCTACGGGCATCATTCCGGGCGCTGGCACTCCCATTACGGGATATCCTTGGCCAAAACCATTGTGGTACATGGACGTCACAGTAGTGTGCGCCGCCTGTGCTTGAAGTAGACGCGCGTGGGCGTCGTGGGCCATCATCTGGGCCTGGCTTGCGAGGCTCTGGTGCGTTAGGGCCTTGTGGATCAAGTGCCTCCGGGCAAGAGAGGCCTGCAGTTGGGCGTTCTCGACGGCGTCCGCAGCGGCCAACGCCTGGCTGGCCAGAAGGCTGTGCTGGTGCGCCGTGCTGGCCAGGTGCTGGTGTTCGGCCGCGGCGAGGCCCACGTCGCCCGAACTGCCGTAGTGGACTGTGTGAGTGAGCACGGACATGCCGCCACCTCCGCTGCCAGGCACCATGGAAAGGCCAGAGAGGCCGGGAGACAGAGCCGAGAGCGGTGCCGCGAGAGGTGAGGCGAGGCCTCCCAGAGGGCTTGCCCCCACTAGGCCGCCCAGATGGTGTCCCACAGCGCCGAACGTTCCCGACAGCAAGTGGCTCGCCGCGGTCAGCGGAGCGTGGAAGCCCGGGACGCCTCCCAACATGCCACCGCCGTGCAGTGCCCCGTGCAGTCCGTCCATTACGGTGCTGTGCAGGCCACCGAGAGTGGACCCGACGCTGCCCAGCGCCGAGCCGATGCCGCCCAGGACTCCCGATGACATGAACGGTGTCGCATGCACGGTGGCCGCGTACGGACCATGGTCAACTGCGTGGGAGAAGGGCTTGGTCAGAGTATTAGACTGTTGTTGTGTGACCTTCTGTTGGGTGTTACCCTCTCCCAACGGACCTGGACTGATCTGACGAACGGGCCTCGGTGCTCCCTGGACATTGTGCTGACCGAGCAGCGTCGCGCACAGCCAGAGTGCCGCCGGAACAAACATTCGAGCCATACTGCGGCCGGCAGCCTGAGGTACGAAGAAAAGGAGGGGGCAGGCGGTGAGGCGGCAAGGGGAAGATATGAACCGCAGCTATTTAAAAAATACGGCAGTACACATCTACGCGTACACATCAAAGATACAAACTCCCTTTTCAGAACAATAACAGATCTTGTGGAGGTACGTAGTCGCAGTGGATATTAACTCACGTATTCGTATATGGGCACGATGCTATCTAGGCCCCACGTAACACTGGTTTTACGTTCGTTATAAAGCTATCGTACTCCTGCGAAAACTAACAATACTGGCGGCGCATTTTAAGTCCAGAAGATTGCTCACGGAATGATCGCGTATAGTGTCTTTAGGTAAGGAACACTGCGAGGTTAGACCTAGCACAAAGACAAATAATGTGTGCAAGA